>NC_056734.1:107483223-107490723 GCF_019279795.1 Protopterus annectens
ATTGGAAAATGCTGAAAACACAGAAAATATACCCCTGGGATCCCACCTGTGTCCCTGCTGGACAAGGAAAACAGGTGCTGACTTTGTGGGAACATGGGTGTAATTCTTGGCTAGGCTTATAAAGGCCTCCGGGCCAATAGCCTAGTATCATCCTATGAACCTATGAACTGACAGAAGGAGTCTGTTGTCTTTTGATATAGGACTGTGGCTTCCACCTCTGATAGAAGATTGCTCAGCTATGCATGCCATAATTTCTTGTATTTTATATGGCTTATTTTTTATGTGCGGAGCAGTAACTGAAGTTTGTTGGACTGGGTCTTGATGATGTCAGTTGTACCATAAATCAGAAGTGGGTTGTGGCACTAAAAGATATTACTAGCCTGTCCTGGGAATGGCTGCACATGAGTGCAATAATTTAGCTGCACTACAGTTGCTGTGTATAATCTAGCACAGTAGAGTACTGACTGCAGAAGGAAGTGGAAGTAAGGGTTTGGGGAGAGACAGACTATGATTCTGCTTTGTGTTTGCCCAGTATGGAGTCTGTTTAGCTGATGGATGGTGTGGGACCATAACCAAGGGAAAAAGTATGTGTATATATATATATATATGTATATATATATATATATATATATATATATATATATATATATATATTTTCTGTATTCTGTACATAGTTAAGGCCAACATTTTACAAACATACAAAAAGTACTTTCTAATGACTTATATTTATATGTATTTCATTTTGTTTGTCATTGTTGTTTTTACCAGTATGTATTAGAACAGTGGAATATGCCTTGTTCCTCATTTATTGATCCAGTAGTATTGATCATGACACATTTTCCCTGGTGGCCATCACAGACTGTTAGCAGCGCTGGGGTATTCTATTTGGAGTAGTTTGGGTTGCAAAGTAGTATTTTTTACCAAAAGTGTATATAACTTTGCAGATGCAAAGTAAATATCCAATGGTATATACAGAGGCTGATGATATGACTATTTCAGTGGGAGAGCTAAGTAGCAGCTGCAAACTGCATCTATACCCCAGCTATTGAAAATTACCGGAAGGGGTTACTTAGACAGAGAGTTAAATAACAGAAGTATACCTGAACCTAAGCTATAAAAGGCAAAACATTCTAAAGGCAGCAGGTCAAAACTGCAAATAAAGGGGTTATCTATCACTACACATGGGCATAAGGGAACCCATGGGGAGGCTAAACCATCACAGCATAACAGTAATTTTATTTTATACTCGGAATAGTTGAGAAGCAGGCAATAAAAATGAGCCCTGCAGACTATGAAAATATTACTGGCATAGCTGATTAAAGCATGATAGGCAAGGGGATGCAACCTAGTAGCATACCCAATGAGGGTGTGACAGCCACCATAGTACACTAGTGACCTTAGAGCTGAAAATAATGGAACTGGACCTAGAGCGAAACAACTATGAGACAGCTGAAAAAGAAAAATAAAACAGCTCAAGTTTCAAAGAAGGAAGGGGGAGAGAGAAAGACAGCAAAATCAGAGAGTGAGAGAGAAACAAAAGGTGTACAGAGATACACGGAGTGGCAGTGGCAGTGACAGTATGAAAGGGGAGTGTTGACTATTCATCAAAAGCACATGAGTATCTGGTGAAAACTAAGCCATAGATGTTCAGGTCTGTGCTAAACTGTTTTTTGGGTTTACTAATTTCTCCAGGTCTTTTGGGTTTCTAATACCATGACTGGAGTGGACCCCATTCTTAATCCAGGGTATGATTAAAGTTTATAAAATTAGTATTGCTTCAGTCTTTTGTGATAGGCAAAGTGGTCTACTCAGCACCTGCAATATGCTCAGAAATGACTCATTCTGTAATTCATATTGATTTACATGTATTGGTAGCACATCTAAATACAAATGTAAATTCTGTTTTATTAGACTTGTTGCTCCTACTGCTATTGAAACTGTCAGGGTATCTTTCTTCCACATTGCTCTTGTTTCTGCCTACACATCCTGGTACTTTATGACTTTGTGTCTCTCTGTATGTAAAACCCTGTAATGATTGGATACACCAATTTCAATAATCAATGCTACTTTTGCCTCTTTTCATGGATTATTATATTGTTTTCTTGCATCTGTTTTTGAAATGTTAGTAATTGGTGAGCCCATGTCATGTACACTTCATCATTCTCTCTGTAATGCTTTGTGGTTGATGTTTTCAGTGCTTATCAGCTACTTCTATATTGTAGTGCTTGCACAATCCCCAATGCAACAATCTTGCCACATTATTTTGCATTTCAGTATACAGTCCTTCTGCCATTAGTGTATCACACACAACAAGATGTGAGACTGTTTCCAGTTCTTTTTTCAAAACTTGCATTTGTCTCTTTTTCTCCCATACATTCAATAGACTTTGTAAACCACCATTATTTGCCTTTCATCTTTTGGTTTCAATTCACCTCTCTTCAACAATTCCTGCTTCAGATCTTGGTCCACGTGAGGTTGTTCCAAGAGATCTCTGTACTTGCCATTATATCTATGGATTTTCCAATTTTCTTTCCATCTCATCTGACCATTTTCCCTTATGTTCTTTGTTTTTTTTTTCTTTCTTTTTTGTGCACATTCAGTTGTTATTTGATTTTTGTCTTCTGGTTTTATTTCTATTCTCACTTCATATGAAATGCTTCTGCTAAACTAAGCAATGGTGCCATCTTAGACTTTGTTTTCCTCTTGTTTTAAAATTTTCACTATGTATCTGATGAGGTCAAAAGATATGTATGCAGCACTACAATTGCAGATCAATGCATGTAATCAATTTTGAGGAGGCCCATACCTCCTTTAGAATGTTGAGTACATAATGTTGCTTTATGTGACGTCCACACTCTGAGCCAGTATTCAAGGAGCTTGAATCCTCACCACTGGCACTGGCGAGGGATGTTCACTTGGAACAAAAATGGATACATCCAGTATTTTCAGATGTAGCTCTCTGCATCAAGCATAATTTCCCTTAAGAGCATTCAGGGAACACACTCATTCTGGGGTCTGGATTTCTCTATCTGTCTCCCTTCAGGTCCCCAGTAAGACTCCCCACTGGCACAGCTATACAGTTGAGACCTCAGCTGAGTGTCCAAGCCAAGTTCTCCACCAATCTCTCTGTGAAACCAGTGCTTTGTGTCCCAAGCAGCTGACACACACACACTCTGAGATTTGATTTTCATATACACACACCTGGGAAGGGGTGGCACAGATTTACTAGCTATACCCCCTTCTGCCCAGACTATAAGGTACTTACACCACCAACAGGCACTCCAAAGCCAGCTACTCTAAGGCTCTTGCAAAGGTACCCAATTATACTGAGTGAAATTAATAT
Source organism: Protopterus annectens (assembly GCF_019279795.1). Classification (NCBI taxonomy): domain Eukaryota; kingdom Metazoa; phylum Chordata; order Ceratodontiformes; family Protopteridae; genus Protopterus; species Protopterus annectens. The sequence continues at coordinate 107,486,567 of NC_056734.1, forward strand.
TAATACAAATGGTAATTTTGACTAAACAGCAAGGATTTCAGGAGTGGCCCCAGTGTCACCAAATAAATATAAGTACTCTCAAAGGTTAAAATATTCTCTAAAGGATCAACCACAATGAAAAGTTTAAATATATTTAATAATAATTAATTAAAGAACATTAAAATACTAAATATCTATTTACAATAAACCCCAGAGTTTCAGAAACAGGAAATATTAAAATAACACAGACAAATAGATTCACACAGATACAGAAAATGGTGCTTTACTAATCTCACTATATTTGCCTGACTGAGCTAAAGAATTACTATTCCTTGGTCATTTCCTAGAGCAAGGCAAGATGAAGTAGGTGAGGGGTCATTCTCTGTCAGGTTCCAAAAAACAGACTACTATGAGACTTCAGTCTCACCTAGTATTAAAATATAATTTTTAGTGATGGAGTACAGAATGATATCACATACATCTGGTCATCTGATTTCTGGCTCCCATGCTACCCCACTTGGCTAGAAGCTGTCAGGATTTAGCACATATGTGTCAATAATACACACACACAGAGCCTCGCTAAGATCTGCAGCAGTTTCTGGAAGTCATAAAACAAATTCAAACCTCTACCCTTCCAGACTAGCAATTAGTTCACCCCAAAGATGATGCAGAAAGTTTCCTAGTACAGTCTTTTTGTCTCTGGCTGCATTGAGAACTGTAAGATATAACATTTATGGCCTAAGCCAGGTAATTTAAATTCAAACTATTTTCAAAGTTATGTGGATTAAGATTAGCTTCTTCTTTCCACTATCCTCTGTTAAAACATATACATTTAAGCAGTTACAATAATACATGTATATTTCATTTTCTATCCAGCAGGACACACTGTTTATATATATTTTAACACAAGCAGCTTTACAAATACATTTTTCAACACAAGCATCTGTACAAATCAGTTTGATATACAAATGACACATAATTCTTTACAAACTTCCAGCTAGCTGTGCTGGCATATGTTACACATCCACTGCCTTATTTCTCCTGGCATAGCTAGTTTTTCAAGTGACCCTTGAGAAACATTGTTTGAGAAGAATGAGCCTATCAGGGAATACATTAACCCATACCCTGCCTTGACAGCCTATCTGCATTGGCATTGTTAACCCCACTATGGTGCTGCACTGTTATATCATATGCCTGCAAACCTATGCTTCACCTTAGTAACTTAGCATTTTACTGGCTGGCTTGATGTAGCCATGTTAAGGGATTGTGGTCTGTAACTACAGTGAATTACCTTCTATACAGATAGGGTTGAAGTTTCTGCATTGCCCATACTTAGCCTAGACATTATTTTTTCTACTGCTGCATAACATTCCTCCCTAGGTTGGAGTCTATGGCTGAGATATACCACTGGGTGCTCTTCTCCCTCTGAGGAAAACTGGCTGAGTACAGCCCCCACCCCATGATTTGAGTATTCTACCTGCACAACAAATTATTTGTTGTAATCTGGACTGGCTAACACAGGGGATCTTCCCAAAGCCCCTTTAAGCTTTTGAAATGCCTGCTCACAGGCTGGGGTCTACACTAACTTGTCTGGCCTGGTTTTCCTTGTCAGATCTGTGAGGGGAGCAGCTATTGCACTATAATTGGCAACAAACTTTCTATAGTACTCCACTGTCCCCAAGAATGCCCTGACCTGCTTTTTGGTAACAGGGGCAAGCCATGCCTGAATGACTTCCACTTTAGTAGGCTCTGGCCTGATATTACCACTCCCCACTCTATGTCCCAAGTAGGAGACCTCTGCCATACCCACCTGACACTTACTGGGCTTAATGGTCAACCTTGACCTTTGCAGTCTGCCCAGGACCTCCCTGACATGCTGAAGCTGCTCATGCCAGTAATGGCTGTAGATGGCAATATCATCCATGTAAGCAAGGGCCTACTCTCCTGCTCCTGCTAGGATATGATCTGCCAACCTCTGGAAGGTCACTGGAGCATTTATTATCCCAAAGGGCATCCTTATGAACTTGTATAATCTGAAACAAGTCACAAAGTTTGACCTCTCTCTAGCACTGGGAGTCAAGGACACCTGCCAGTAGCCCTTGGTCAGAAAAGTAGATTCATTTAACCACTCTACCAAGTTAAGTTTTATTCACAAGGGAAAAAAACAGCATTTCCTATTCACACATGTAGGAATGAGTGCAGATCATACCATGACAATAGGTAGGTATCTCTGAGCCTTGGGTGTGTATTTGTGCATGTGTATGTCTGGGAGAGTGTGCATGTATGTGTGTGTATGTGTGTGTGTGTGTGTGTGTGTGTGTGTGTGTGTGTGTGTGTGTGTGTGTGTGTGTGTGTGTGTGTGTGTGTGTGTGTGTGTAGGTTACTAGGTATCTGTACAGCCACAATGCATAGGCTGGTAGGGAAAATGCTAGTGTAACCAGGTTTACAAGTGAGATGTTTGATTCACAAACATGGCAATTAGCTTTTAATGAGATGCTCCTCTATGCAGCCTTAGTAGTAGTAGTTGGTGGTGAGAATTTCTTTCAGTTACAGAAAAGGTATGGTCACATCATTTGATAATGTTATGCATTCTTGAATGAACTTTGCAAAGTGATATTTATAACATACAAATGGGTAACAGGCCGTATATACAATATTAAGCTTTCTTTAGGGGAATTGCAGCATAGAAGGATAGATAATTCTGTCTTGGATATGTAAGGATTAGAACATAGCTCCCAGAAAGAGGTGATGAATATAAAAATGTCTTCTGCTTGGAATAATAGCCTGCTAGGTCAAAATAATGTTGCCCTTTGCCAGTGATATTGTTGTTTTGGAGAGTTATTGCTCCTTTTGGTATGTAGACACCTCCTATCCCAACAATGGGATAACCATATGCTAGTGCAATTTTTTCCTGAAGTATTTGATTCATACGGGTGCATTCCTGGCATGATTTTGATGAAATACTTTCTTTAGAAATGTCAGAGTTTCATACTTTGCTTTCAGTACCACACTTTATTGCAGCACTATACAGCTTTCAAAAATAAAATGCCAGTTGAGAAATATCATTGAACCACTAATCCACATGCTTGTTGAAGCTAGTTTCTATGATGCAACACCCCCGCCTCCTGTTCTTCCCAGGGTCATTTGACTCAATCTGCATGTTCATAGGTTTGTACGATGTTACCGGGCTATTGACCCAAGGGTCTTTACAAGCCTAGGCGTTAAATCCCAGTATAATAGTAGATGAAAGATATTGTCTATGCCAAAGGTTTTTCTAGCAAGGACTACCCATGTTCTTGAGAAATCAAGGGCAATCCCCGGCAGAAATTTATGGTTTCCCATCTGATCGTCCAAGTTGCACTTAAACAGGGCCATGAAGGTGCTCTACTTGACATTGATTACAAGCCTATTCCAGAGGAGTAGCAACCTCTGAGAGATGTATCTGTCTCTCCAGCAGGTCCTATTTATGTCACAGGCTAGATTGAGGTCCCCATAATGGGTGACCCTAGTCCCATTTGACTTACAGATGTACAGCATTTTTATTAGATTTGGGTCAGAGATAGCCCTGTAAGCCAGACATAAGTTACTTCTAAGTAGTCTATATGCTACTGAGTACAGTGACAGCGACTTCAGTCTGTCCATATATGACATGTGCTGGAGACCCTGAATTTTCTTAGTTAGAAATCTCTGAGGTCTCTCAAGTTGCTACAGGTGTCTGGTATGGTACATACCAAAGGGAGCATTATATTCAATAATAGGCCTGATGAGGGATAAGTACAGGGGAGTTATAACATCTTTTGCTCTTGAGGCAATGCCTTTGCTAATCAGATGAGTGCTGTAGAATGCCTTGCTCACCACAGTAGACACATGGTGGTCAAAGCTGAGGTCACAGTCAACTTGTGTTCCCAGGTCTCTCACTACAGAATTGGTACTTAGAGTATTATAGTTTATTTTATAATTTTTTACCAAAGGGAATGATGGTGCATTTTCTAGCATTTAGTTTAAGACCATGGCTTTGGCACCAATCATTAGTCTGTGTAAGCCCTTGTTGAAAAATGTTGGCATCATTAGGGGATTCAGTGATAATACCTAATTTGAAGTCATCCAAAAACTTGGTTAGACACAGCCCTTCTGTTTTGGCATGGACTTCTGAGAAGCATATGCCAAACAAGAGGAGG